>NC_043708.1:5378817-5411281 GCF_006229205.1 Suricata suricatta | reverse complement strand
AGAAAGAAAAGAAAGAAATCATACGGGGGACAAACAAAACACATCTGCAAGCCAGACGTGACAAGGACTGCTGGCTGTGACAGTGTCCAAGGTTATACTATTACTGCAAATTCAGAACCAGGGGACAGTTGATCCATGGTGCTCCTTGACTTTCTATGGCTATGCAGATTTGATTTTCACTGTCCAGCTTAGAAATCTGAACTAAGCCCCAGCCTCCTGCCACAGTCTCCTTGCTTGTGCTTTCTCCTGTTACCATTTGACATTGGACCATCCCCATGAATGCTGCTCATGCCTTTTGCCCCACTTGGGTATTGAGTTTGATATTTTCTCTCCTGGTAGAAATACCTGTAATGTGTGAGTTGTTGTGTCCAGTTGTCTACCCCAAGGTCTCATTCAGCCTTCTCTCTGAGATAGGTGTGATCATTACCTTTATTCTACAGACTAGAGGCTCTGGAGGTTGACTGCATGCTCAAGGCCACATACCTGGTCAAGGCAGATCCAGGATTCAAATCCAGCTTTATCTTTCTTCAGAGTGTATGCCTGTACCTGGCCACACTTCCTGTCTCCACATGGAGCTGGGCTGCTTGTAACCAGCTCTCACCTGCCCAGACTCCAAGTTCTCCTGAAACTCACCTGGGCTGTGTGCACTTCTGGCCTCTAACCTCAAGGCCTGTCACTGTTCTCAGCCTTGAACTTTCTGTCCCATGACTTGCATTAGCCCTGCTCTAAATGGCATGAGGGTCCCCTATCCCTATGTGCTATGTCTCCACTTGGGGGACAGAAGACAGGGTCCTTGAATTGCCTTTCAGGAGTGAGGAGACTGAGGTCGGCTCTCTAAGCAGTTGGATGAGTTTCTGCAGTAGTTGTCTTGGTGAATTAACCATCCAGCGGCCAAAGCTAAACCGTGGGAGTCACATTTGCACTACACTGTGTCCCTCCCCCATCCCCAATCTAATCAGTCACCAAACCTTTGGGTTTATGCCCAAACATCTCAGAGATCCACCTGCTTCTCTCCATTGCCTCTTCCACCCTGAAGCCCAAGCCCAAGTCTCTCTCACCTGGAATTTCAGAGTCTAGTCTCTGCTCCTCAGATTCTGACCACTTCCAACACATTTTGCTCCCTGCAGCCAGTTGATCCTTGAAGTTTGGTCATGACACTGCTCTGCTTGAAGTATTTCAACAGCCCCTCCTGGCCTTCATGTAAAACTCGCAGCCTCCTATTCTTTGCATGAGATGTCCCTTGCCTGCCTCTCCTGACTCATTAAGATTCCAGTTCAATGGACACTTCCTCCACCCCCACTAGCCAGGCCCCCTTTCTTACAAACTAGAAAAGTTCCTTGATTTGTTCTTTGTAGTGTCAGTTGCCATTTTTACTAAATAGCTAATTGCATGACTCAGGTAACATCTGCCTCCCTGGCAAAAATGTAAGTTTCACAAGAAAGAGGATGGAGTTGTTGCTCTTGGATCCACTGTGACTACACAGTGTCTGCCTAGCACAACCACTCCGTAGCTCTTCATGCAAAGAGAAGAAAGAAAGAGGGTAAAGAAGGAGGGATTCCCTTCTCAGAGGACCAGCAAGACACCAAGTCCATTGATGGCCAAGCGAATTGCTTTGCTTGAAATTCATTGATTTACCCTGGGTCAGTCTTGCTCTTTTGAAAGTATAACCCTCTCATCATATCTGTAGCCCCTTCCAAGATCATCTTCCTCCCAGCCAAACCCCAGTAACCCTTTGAGATGTGGAATCTTCATCTTTGGAGGGTAGTATTGGTTCCTTCATTGGGGGATTCTGGTTTTGGTTTTCTGGATTTTTTTTTTGTTTGTGTTTTTTGCTGGCATCATGAAATCCACTTGCCCCTTAAGATGAACACAGAGTCTGTCAGGGGCAACACATCAACTCTGCCCAGAGCACATTCATCAGGGGAGTCAGAAAAGACCACCAGGCAGCTATGTGGTATCATCCCCTCCCCGAGGATTAGTCCATGCTCCTTATTGCCCCCACCTTATTAAAATTAATGAATTAATTCAGATAGTTTATACAAGAAAAGTTTAGTCTTATAGAAATATGGAATCAGGGCACATGGAGAGCTCAGTCGGTTAAGCATCCAACTCTTGATTTAGGCTGAGGGCATGATCTCATGATTCGTGAGATCAAACCCAGAGTCAGGCTCCACACTGACAGCTTGGATTCTACTTGGGGTTCTCGATCTCTCTTTTCTCTCTCCCTTTCTCTCTCTCTCTCTCTCTCTCTCTCTCTCTCTCTCTCTCTCTCTCTCTCCTCCCCAAAATAAATAAATAAATTTACAAAAAAGAAAAAGGAGTAAGGGATCAAAGGCTTCTCAGCCTTTATTCCAAATCCCATTCCTGGGAACTCAGAGCTATGATGATGTAAAAGCAATTTACTTGAGGATTACAGAGGAGGGGCCAAAACATACTCACAGTCTGCATGCTTATGGCTCCTTTGATAAAAAGCATCATTCTCGTCCACTCACGGCTCTGATACGTTTGTTTGGGAGGAGAATTAGGAAAGAGAGTTGCTTAACACAAAGGGCTGGGAGCGCAGGGAGGGAGACCGGCTGCTCATTGCTCAGAAAGTGTGCATGCACAGGCTTTGCCATTATACATAGATGTGTGTAATTATCACACAGCTCAGGAGAGGTCTCTGACTGAAACCCACATATAAAACTCTCCAGTTCCTAGCCAAGCCAGCTCCATCTCTTTCCGAAGGAAACAATGCATCTGAGTAACCTTTTAACGCATCTCTCTCTCTTGCTGATACACTGGATAATTATTTATTTTGTTGTCTAATTAGTTAATTAGGCTGGCATTGTGTTTTAAGTCGAAAATCTTGTTGTTTAGGTACTAGAAAATGGCTTTTTGTTTGTTTGCGTTTTTTCTTCTTTTTCTTTTTTTTTTCTTTTTTCTTTTTTCTTTTTTTTTTTGCAGAGTAATGGGGACTTATTAATTGAGTGGCTGACTCTGGGTGAAGCTGCTCAGGGACACAGCATGGATTTCCCGGGAGTAAATTGATGCATTAGCAGAGGAAGGGTGTGTTCGAAATAAGACTGCTTGGGTGCAGCCGAAGTCTTGGTGGACAGTTTTCCTTGTCATTTCATTTCCTTGGGTTTATAAGGCAATTTACAGTTTGCAAAGCCCGCTCACTTAAATATACTCATTTAGTCCTAACAAAAGAGTCATTGAAATGCATTTTATGACTCCTAATTTACAAATGGGGCAGCTGAGGGTCTAGACCATAGATGGCTGCCTCATAGCCCTCACTGTCCAGCTACATAAGCCGTCTGTTCCATAGGGTGGTAGAGAGGAAATAAATAAAAAGGTGGGCTCCACAGTGGATGACCCTAAATTTGCCTCCAAATTCCTCTACTTTTTAAATTTCATCCAGCCTTCAACACATGTCTGTCTCATCCCAGGCTCCATGCCAGGTGCCGATGACCCAAACAAGTGTGACACACAGGCCCCCTCACTGTCCCCCACGGGCTTGCACGCCTGACATCTCATGGGACTTTTGCAACCTCTCTGTGTGACGGTGGCAACCTTGAAAGACTGATCAGACTGAGAGATGGCCCGTTAGCCTGAAACACAGCCCCCGCACCTGGTAAGTGCTTAAGGACGGCGTTATCCTTGACCTGACTTCAGGTCCATGCTCACTTCATGGAGACATGGGCAAACACTTCACTCCTTTGCAGGGACTGCCTTTGACCAGGGCCTTTTGTGTCTTTTGGTCAACTTCCTGCTCTTACTCAGGATGCCTTTCTCACCACAGCCCGCCTCCCCTACTCCCTTCCCGTGGGGCTGTGTGACTGTCAGGCTCCCAGAACCTCCTTCTGTTCATCTGATAACTTGGTCTCTTATTTCTTAGGGCTGCTGTAGTAATAAACCTCAAACTGAGTGACTTAAACAACAGAAATGTATGGTTCCACAGTCATGGCAGCTGGAAGTCCAAGATCAAGGTGTCAGCAACAGGCACTTCCCTTTGAGCCTGGGAGGAAGGACCCACTCCAGGCTTCCTCCCGAGCTCCTGAGGGTTTGCTTGGCTGTGGATGCATCACCCCAATCTCTGCCTTTCTCTTTGCATGGAGTTCTCCCTGTGTGCATGTCTGTGCCCAAGCGTCCCCTTTGTCATATTGGATTAGGAACCTGCTCTAGCCCAGTATGACCACATCTTAACTAATTACATCCACAAGGACCCAATTCCCAAATAAGATCACCTACTGAGGTACTGGGGATTAGGCTTCAACATACGTATTCGGGGTATGTAATCTAACCCATGACAGTGCGTTCCTCAGGTAAGAACGGAGCCTCAGAGAACCCATGTAGCAGGTGGAAGGGCTAGTTTCCAAGACAGCCGTTCTAAGCCAAATCTCTCTAACTGTGGAATCTTTTTCCACAAGTGATTTCTCAAGAAACAAGAGAGGCAAGGCAGACCTCAGTGTGGAGATGAAGAGACTTGAGAGTTTCACACGATGGATGGTTGCTGTTCTGTGTGAGGGACGTCCCTGTGAGAGTCAGAGGCACTGTTTGGGGACAGCATCCTTCATGTCCTCTGATTGGCAAAGAGGCCGGTATCCCTTCAGCGACTCCTGTTTCGGTCAGGACTCCGAGGTCCAGGGACCTATGTGCCTGGAACGCAAGCCCCTCCCACAGGTGCATGCTCACTTGGCATCTCGTCAGAGGTCACCTTCCAGAGCCGGCTAGATGCCACCTTCCCCCCTTAGTGGTGCCCGCCCCCTTCACCCACAGGCAGAGCTCATGCTTCCTTCAGTGTCATTTTTGTAAATGTTACTTAGCATCACTCTCTCCACATACGGCATTATGTACAGCACTGAAATCATCTGTCTCCTGTCTTTGCTTCCACCTGAAAGGTGTCATAGATTTCGACCTAGCACTTTAAGTCCTTTCTGGCAGGTCCACTCCCACGTTCCTGGCACTGGACATAGGAAGTCTTTCAAACAGAAGGTGCTGAATAGATGTGTTTAGAGAATTGTTGTGTTCCTCTCTGGGCACTGACTATTAAGAGTTTTAAAAAAAAGGGGGGGGTGATCTAAATCAGTGATCTAAACTCTGGTCTAAATCTGATGGAAATCCAAATCAGTATTATCAAAACTATAAAAAAGAATGAACTGAGGGTTGAAGGGGAAGGGGGAGGGGGGAAAAGAGGTGGTGGTGATGGTGGAGGGCACTTAAGGGGAAGAGCACTGGGTATTGTATGGAAAACAATTTGACAATAAAATATTATGGAAAAAAAATAAAATACAAAAAAAAAACTACAAAAAAGAGAATTCCTACTCAAGGCAGAGGAAAGATGGTTGAAAGAACTACCAGAATTTTGCCTAAAGAGGAAGTGATTCAAAGGGCCCAAGATCACTGATTTCAGATCAGTAGGACAAAGGGAGTGGACGTGACCCCGTGTTCCGGGGATGACAGTAGGACTTATCCACAGGAGCGATGTGGAACCAAGTTTTGGTTCAACATGGGAGAGCACTTCCTCTCAGAACTATTAAAAAATAAACAAAACTGATCAAGTAAAATAACATACCTAATAAAATAAAACAAGAAGGCTGAGCTTCCCCAGTCTAGAGTGATTTCTCCCCATCTAGGGCAAAGGTCGGCAGCTAGGAGCAGTTTTGCCACCCAAGGGACACGAGGCAATGCCTGGAGACATTTTGGGTTGTTGCCCTGTGAGGCTGGGGGTGCTTCTGGCATCTGGTGGGGAGAAACCAGGATGGTGAGAAGCCCACTGTGCACAGAGCACTCCCACATCACCTTCTGGCCCCAAATTTCAATAATAAGGAGATGAAGAATGTACCACAGGGGTATTTACATCCAGGCCAGACGATGCCTTGGGATTAAGGCAGTAGAGTTTATTATATACAATCGCCAACAAATGCAATGCAATGCATCGTGTCGAATCGTGTCGAATCATCAGGTAAACTGGTTAAAAGTACATGCCCAAGGGTCCCAGCAATGTTATTTCAGGGGACCGGGGGTGGGTGTGTTAATACACATCCCCGGTAATCCTAAATAGGGATTTGCAGCCCCCACTCTGAGGTCTTTCCACCTCGTCATCTTCCTGACCTCCAGAGAGAGGTAGCAGAAAGAGAAAAAATATTCACTTCATCACCCACCTTTAGAAAATACTGGTGGAGCTAAAGACCCAATTAATTAGTATTTTATAAAGAACTTAGAGATCTGTTTTTTTAATAAGAAAATGAACATAAGTGCAAAGCATCGTGACTACTCATTATTTAATTTAATGATTTGTGAAGATTCAGTTGCCATGGTGACTGAGCACTATTTATAAAAATTAAGAACATAAATTATAAATAATAATATTATTACAAGCAGAAGGGACTGGAACCTCTCAATCAGAAAGGAATAATTTCCAGATGGGGAAAAGAAAAAAACATTGTTTGCATCACATATGGGGAAGGATGCTGGTGAATTTGCATTTCCGCAATGTTCTAGGGAGAGAGATCAGGTCAAGAGGAAGATTTTATTCGTTTGCATGACAGTCTGGTCTTGGGATTCAGGACAGCAAGGGTGAGGCTAGCAATGGTGTCCGAGAGAACAGGAAGCAGGGGTTAGGTTTCTGCTCTGAGGTTTTAAGATGACCCCCTCACCATGTCCACCCCCACTCACCCAGTGGTACATGCCAGCTTCCCAGTGTATCCTGGACTCAGAAGGGGTCAGGCGAGGATGTCTGCATCCAGTGATGGGTAGGTGAGTCAGCGCTCAATCCCACTGGACTAACATTGATTCAATCAATGTGCTGGGACCCTGTGCCATAAGAGGGTTGAGATTGAGCTAGGGATCCATGGGATAAAATTGCTGTACAGACGACTTGTCACACTATTTAGTGTGGGGATGATCCTCGAGTTGCCAATCACTTTCACCAAGTAGGATTACTGAGGCCAAGTGTTCAGCCAAGACCTCACACATGACAAGCTGGTAGCAGAAAACCCAGATATCCTGCCTCCCAATCTAAGATTCTGTCCTTGGTCACACTCCACCCATCACCACCTTCCCAGGGTCCCAGACAGAGTAGCTATTGCCACGTTAATCGTCACTCTTGTCACTATTCTAGTGTGGTCTGACAATCACCTACAAATTCTGTCTAGCAGCAGCCTGGATGACCTGAAAGATTACTCTAGGGGGCAGAGAAAGAGGACGATATGGCACTAGATCTAGTTAAGCCACTTGTTTGCTAACACAGGTGACTGTGAATTGATTACCAGTTGTGTCTACACTAAGGATGAGCACTTAAATGATGTACTCCTTTGTGAGTACCTGCCCAAACCCCTTCCATCCACAAGGACTAAAACAAGTCACTGCTGACTCCAGGAATCCTTCCCTGACTCCCTAATCACTGCTTTTATTTGTGGGGGGGTGTGTGTAGAAAAGCAGAGAGCAGGAATGAATCAACTCTGGCAGCCGTCAGCATGAACCCCAAAAGAGTGGACCCCAATACAATCCTCTCATCTACTGAATCACTTCAAATTAAGGTGCTTTTAAGGATGCAGGGTTGACCGGGATGTATTCTATGCACTGATAGCAAACGCAGTGTTTACAGAATATAATTGCCTTTCCTCCTCAGAACAAAAAGAATGAGGTCTCTCCAAAGCCGATGCCAAGGTGAATACCTGAATGTGGCCAGGAGTGTAAGATGAAACAGACAAAGCAAGTGTACCCTGAGGGAGACAATGCGGACTCCCTTTGCTCCGTAACCGCACTCCATAAAACATTATCTTCCTTAAAAAACTTAAGTTTTCTAGCAGTGAAATTGTGATAATACTCCCCAATTAAAAACCTAGCAGACAGTTTTTACCATATGGGTAGGGTGGTTCCCATAACAATTTGACTCAGGAGGAAAAGGAAGAGAGGCCTCCAGAAGTGGAGAGATAGGTTGTTTTGGGGAAAGTCATGTGGTGCAAATGGACCTGGGGCCTCTCCTGGTCTCATCCTCCACTGCCAAAGTTCAGGGGCTGTTGAGGACAGCATTGGAGGAGAGGCACATTCCTTCCTGGTTCACTGCTTGCAAAGGTCATGGCAGATACAGCTCTGGATCCAGATAATCTCCTGGAGACTTCAGTGGTTATTCTTGCTCATATCTCATTACAGTGTGTGTGTGTGTGTGTGTGTGCGTGTGTGTGTGTGTGTGTGTGTGTGTAGAGACAGAGGAGGATAAAAGTGGCATTCATCCACACCATCCCATACATGGGGAGGGAGGAGCATAGTGTCAAGAAAGGTCAGAATCACAGTGGCCTACTACCTGGAATTGACAATGCTCAACCAGGCCTCCGTCCCCAAAGTGGGATGTCCTTCACCAAGGCCAACACACAACCCGTTGCAATTTGACTCCCCACCTGCTATATGGATCTCTTCACCTCCTATCTGGCCAGTGGTCTGATTGTCTTCACCCACTTCTTCCTGTGGCTGATGAGGAGCCTGGCCCTCTCTCCTGCACAGATCTTGGGTTCCCAGGGGTAGCCATCTATATCCACCCTTGACAAATGCATCTCTCTGTGGGCTCCCTCCAGACCACTCCTTAAGCCAAGACTTGCTGTCACAACTCCTGCATCTCCACTGGGTCTGACCCCAAGACACAACAACCAGACCAGCTGTTTCAGGCCTGCTTAAACCTGTACGGGGAACATGGCTCCATAAGGATGTCCATGTCACAGTGACCTGGAAAGTTTGTGTCCGTATCCTAGGAAACTCAAACAGAAGAGTTCTCTGGCATTTTACCACTATACCACTCCTTCCTCTCTTCTCAAGCATCTCAGTTATTTGTGCTTAGTGTTCAGAAACATTTTTGGATTTTAATTATTTATTTCAAGTAAAAGAAGGTTGGGGAAAAAAAGAATCAAGACATTTGCTATTTGACGAGTGCTAGGGACAAACTGAATGATGGGTACAGACATCTCCCTTCCAGGACGCCCCGCAGGCTGGACACTGGGAGGTACACTGACAACAAAGAGTGTAACAAACAGTGTGAGAGGAAGAGACCTGGCTGGTTTTCTTCAAAGTTTGGCCTGAGGCCCTCTCTCCACGGGGTTTTGTGTATTGACACTGAGGCTTCTGCAGTCTGAGCACTTGTTTCTCAGAATCTGGCTTGGATGGACAGTGGGAGATATGTATTTTTTTAAATTTTCCTCCGGGGGAAGGGGGTAGGAGGGGGATGGGTATGAGGGTAGATTTACCATCTTGTTTGACTCCCATAAATAATAATTCATCAAAGGTTAGAAAACGGTTTGTTTTCCATGGAGACACTGCAGGCTCTTTGCCCAGCATCCAGATAAACATTTATTCAGGCAGATAGTTTATGAATTATACAGTGCTTTTTAAAGTGGGGTGGTGGGGGGAAACTATAGCATCCTGAAGTGTTTCCACTGGTGCCATAAGAACTGAATAGGGAATTCCTATCAAGGAGGAGCTCCTCCAGCCACTTCACGGGCCACACTCGGCCACCTGCAGCTTCCTCAGAAGCAGTCAGAAACTCCTGGACAGGCCAAGTAACATATTTGAAATGTGGTGTTTTAAGAATGTAAAGACATCTATGTGTCCTCAGAAAATGGAACATGTGCATCCATACCCATAGTTCTCCTCATTTCCAATGTGCCCATCCAACAAAAGCCCTCTGAGAACACCCTAAAGGTTCTTGGACCCAGATAAGGGGTTCTGCTGAGAGGACCCAGAAAGGAGTCCTATCCAATGCCTGATTTTAGAGTTGTGAGAATGAAGCTTGATCAGGAAGGAGCAGGTCAGATTGCAAGTCTGTGATCCAGCCAAAAGAGCCCTGGGATGGAGACTTTCTGACTCCTGATCCTATTCCACAAAAAGAGAGAGAGAGAGAGAGAGAGAGAGAGAGAGAGAGAGAGAGAATCCAAACCAGCAGGTAGAGGCATAGCTCATGAAGCATGGAGAGATGTCTGAAACAGCTACACCCAGAGCTGTCTGACCAAGAATCTGAACCCTCAAGGTGCTCCACTGGTGGTCATGAGACCAGAAGCATCGTAGTGTGCTCAGTGCTTAGTGCAATGCCTGCTGTGATAATTTGTGTAACATTAGTTGAATTAATTCAACAAAGATAAGTTAATTTCTACTCTGCTCTAGGAGTTAAGGATGCACAGTCTGGAGAAGAGGTTGGAAGAATACGAAAAACAAAACAGAACAGAACCATTGTAATCCACGCGGTTTATAATAAAACAGAGATATATTGACTGGAGGAAAGGGCAGGAAATGATGGAGAGAATGGCTTCTCCTGGGGATGCCAAAGGAAGTTTCAGTTAGGAAATATGATTCAACCTGAGTCTTGAAATATAATTAAAAGGTCCATGTATTGATTAGGGTCCAAAATGAATTAAAATTGGGAAAGAAAAAGGAAGAGGGATGGAAGGGAGGATCCAATTAGGGAAACAGAACTTGAACCATGTGCTTCAACTAGATGTTGAAGGGTCAGGTCATGATCTCACAGTTCATGGGATGGAGCCTCACATCAGGCTCTGCACTGAGTATGACACCTGCTTGTGATTCATCCTCTCTCTCTCTCTCTCTCTCTCTCTCTCTCTCTCTCTCTCTCTCTCTCTCTTTCCATCCCTCATAAAAGTAAATAAACTTTAAAAAAAAAACAGAGATAGTAATGAGAACCTAAGATTTGCTAACTACCACCACAAAGAAAAGAGCTGGTGCTGAGAACCCAGAAGCTGGAGCACAACTGGGTTAGGGAAACTCAGAACCCAAGTGAATCCATTCCTCATAAGAGCCTGGGGAGGCAGCTTCTAGCACTGCCCCCACCATGAGATGGAGATACTTCTACTCAGAGCCCTGAACTGCTTGCCCCAGGTAAAGTAGCAGGTGAGACGTGAGTAGGGTCTCTCTTTCCCCAGAGACTTTGCCCTTAATCATTAATAACCAAACTGCCTTGCAAAACTGAGCCTTCACAAAAGACACCGCTCATTATCCAGTTTTCAAAGTGCTTCCACATAGCTCCTGTTTTCCAAATCGAATTTGTTTCTCTACCAGGCTTTCTATGGTCTTTGTTCTAATCCTAGAATCTATCCACTGGCAACTACTTGCTTCCAGAAGTATGGCAAAATCATATTCTTTTTGCAAAAAAATTAATAATAATTATTATTTGTGATAACTTGTCAGATAATTGAGTGAAAAGTTTTTATCTCAAGTAATAGATAATACCTTTATTATGAGAATTATGTTTCTAGCACCAAAAGCAGAGGTCTTATGAGATCTCAGGATTGGTGGTCATTGGGACACGTTTAAGGTTAGTGATCCCAGATTGCAAATCTAGGACCTCATGCTAATCTAAGTTCCTTTCTATTGACAAAAGTTTAGCCATTACTAGCACCCCAAATCCAGATCGTTCCAAGCCCCTTTGGCAAAATAGGTGCCTTTGTTATAGGCAATTTGTGCTCCAAGATTTCATCTTGGCCATTACTGCTTCTGCAGCTGATTTAAATATTTTAATGAATGATGTTATTGTCTCTGTGCCTGGGGGTCTTTTCAGCAGAGGTCGCAATTTGAAGAAGGAAAAAAATACAGAAAAATAGCTCTAAATAAGTCAGTGACGATGGATGACTCACTTCGGATGTGTAGTGAAAACCTAAGCATGAGACTCCTGTGGGGATGAAGGATGCCCTTCCCCATCTCCCAGATGAGAGTTTTCAGAGGTACAGAGGTGAGTCATTGGGAGAGCCAGGGCCATCTTCCAAGAGCATCACCACCAGATTGTACCATCCACCAAAACTAAGGGACTGGATGGAGGTGACTTGCAAAAAGCCCATATGGCGGAATGACATCATATGCAAAATCATTCTAAGCACCCAGAGTTGTAAGTGGGGGGAGAGAGAGGAGAAAGTGAATCACTGAAATAGTCTGGAGAATTCTATTATGCTACTCAAAGAAAATATGGCCCAATGTGAACATGACTTGAGAAGTGTGACTTCTGGATTCTTATACTAAATAGGTCCCAGTCCCAAATGTGTGAATATCTCACCATGGAGGGTGTGATTCCAGTGTTTAAAGATGGGTATTTCTCACGCAACATGGATCTAAAACTTGGGTCTGGTCCCACCTCTGATGTTCTACTGAAGCAGCATGTTCCATAATAAAAGAAGAATTGGAGGTAATGGGATGGTTCACACAATAATCTCCAGAGGGATTTCAGAAGAGTTTGGCCTTGTACAATCTTCACATTCCATTATGACTGTGGACCTTTATGGTCACAGAGTCCCTTAATCCATTGACCTTGCATTTAACAGATGTGTACTTAGCACTTTCCTTGCCCTCAACAGAGACTGTGGAGGCTGGAAATACACTGATGAGCAAACAGAGGAGAGGGAGACAAACAATAAGCAAGAACACAAATCAATAAGTAGCCTGATTTCAGACAGTGATAAGAGTTCTAGAGAACAATAAAGCACAATAAGGAGGTAGGGCAGGAGTGGCAATTTGGGGTATCAGAGACCCAGGGTCAGTGAGCCCTTCTCTGAGGAGGTAATAATTGAGGAGATGCAGAATGAAGTGAGGGGGCATTGCCAACAGATGTAAGGAAAAAGAATTCCAGGAAAAAAAAGGCCTCTAGTCAAAGGGGCTGGGAACATTTGAAGAATAACTCATATCACTACTCACTACTCTGTGTAATCCCCAGAAAAACAATAGAGTGGCAGGTGAGATGCAAGTAACCCCATTTTAGGGACCAAAAGCCTGGAGTAGTAAGGCTTCTGTCCAAGGTGTAGCCAAGCCCAGCAGAAGAGGCTAATGTTGGCATAACAAAGAAGGCATTTCTGGGCATAACCCAGCATTAGAGCTGACAAAAGCGCAATCCATTGGAGGCTAAGCCAGAGAACCAGAATCTTTGGTCAGCCAGGGCTCAGGCCACAGTCACGAACAGGCCCAGGGTTGGAGGCCACTTGTCAGGAATTGGTCAGTACCAGGGGTGTGTATGTGGACAACACCGTATCTGGGGTCAAGAGTTGATCAAAACACGAGGACAGGGTTATAGGCTTTCTCAAGAGCCTTCGAGGAACCTGGCTTCTTGAGAGTTGATCTTGCTACTTTTAAACCTATATGCAACAGCTGGTGATTGTTAGATATACATCAAATTAATTTGTTAAAATAATGCGTGAAAAAAAGAAGGAATGATCAGGGTCATTTGGAAGAAAGGGCAGCTAAGTCCATGGTGGTCTGGCGCTGAGTGCTAAGCTGCCAGCAGCCAAGGCCAGGGTTATATTAAGAATCACTATGCCAGAGAACACAGAGAAAGGTCTTGGAAGAGGATTGTCTGGCTCTAAATTTATTTTTGGGATCCTCACATAAGAGATATCTTTCTCAACAGAATCTTTGCAGACCATCTCCAAGTCAGTTTCTAGTAAGAAGGGATCATATATCTGAGTGCATTTGTCAACTATCACTCCAGAAGATTCTGGGGTATGGGTGGGGTGCTGGCCAGTTTCTGAGCCCCACCTGTGTCAGAATCCTGCCTCTTTGTCAGACGCCAATTCTCCCCTAAACAACTCCCACAGCACAGCCAGACAGGGCGGCAGCCTCCACTGCTGTGGAGCCCTTGGGCTTGCTGTGGCCAGTGTAGACACGGAGAACCCAGGAGTCAACAAAAAAGGTAGCACCCACAGCCTACACCCTTGAAAATTGTCACAGAGATTCTCTGCCTTGGGGATCTCATCTTAAACATTGAAAACTATGTGAGTCCATCATAATTAAAGTTTTCAAGATTTCTGCTTCAGTGATTTTGCTCAAAAAAACATAATCTCTTGGAGATTAAAATGATGAAACTAGTATTTATGAAGACTGAAGGGACTCAATCCCTGGGCCTTAGTGGGGCATCTTGGGAGGGAGAAGATAGGGGAGGAAGGACAGGGGAAGGACAGGAAATGCTTTCTGCCCTGAGAAAGTTCTGGCAGACAGCCTTCTGCAGCTAACATGAGCTTTGGAAGGTTTACTCTACAGACCTCCACCCCAGCCATCATGCCGCCATATTCCCTCCCAGACTAATCCAGATCGTGACCCAGTGAAAAGGTTTAGAAATCCCACCTCCATTTTAGACATCCTGGCTGCCTCAAGAAACTCTTCTCTTCACAATCTCTTACCAGAAATAAGGATGTTTACCTGCAAATGTTCACCTTGCATCGAGGTAAGGCCAGCATCATCAGGGTGAATATGTTCTTACTAGAACTAATGGAGGTTGTGTTAAAAAAAAATCACATGCTTAAAAATCCATAATTATCAGATGGAGGAGGTGCTCAGACAAATTCAGTTCAATTTATTAAACATTGGTCGAGTACATTCTATGCAATAAACTCCATCCAAGATAGTACACTAAGTTCTAGCAACAATAACCGTAACTTCTGTGAAGTTACTATTTCACATGCCTTTCACAACCATAATCTCATTGACTTATGTCAGAAGCCTGTCGAGATTCTAATTATTAGTGTCCTTTGAGGCTCAGAGACATCAAGTAACTTTCTCAGGGTCACACTGTTATTAAAGTGATAGAAATTGAGCTTGAAGCTGTTTTCAGATGTTGAGATGTAGGTTCCTTCCTCTACATTGGGCTGCCCATTTGGATACAGAGACACCAGAGAGTTAGAAGGTTTATACCTTGTTTAAATACAATGGAAATGCTCTTTATTAATTCAGACCACTTTGTGTTGGTCTCAGCTCATTTTCTGCCAGGATTGTAGCTCTTAAAGTTGGCAAACAAAATACCAGTGTACATTGCCATGATCACATACACACACATGCACACGCGTCACAGGCCTGTGCTAAACACGTTACAGAAACCAGCTATTTACCCTTCACACAATCCTATGATTGTAACATGTACACTGTCCTTACTTTGCAGAGGCTTGAAGAAATGAATAACTTGTCCAGTCACACACATTGTGAGGATCCACGAACCTGAACCTTGGTTCTTCGGTCTACAGAGTTCCAGACATTCATATGACACTATTTGTATCTGTACTCATTTCCTGTAGCTTCTATAACAAAGTACCTCAAACTGGGGGGCTTTAAACAGCAGATTTGTGTTCTTACATTTCTGCTGTTACCAGAAGTCCTAAATCAAGATGTCAGTAGAGCCATACTCCCTTTAAAGGTTGTAGGGGAAGAATCCTTTGTCTCTCCCAGCTTCTGGTGGCTCCCTGAATCCTTGGTCTGTGTCACCAGAGCTTTAATCTCTGCCTCTGTTCTCACCTGATCATTTCTCCTCTGGGTGTGTCTGTGTCCCAAACTCTTCTTCTTAGAAGGCCACACCTTAGAGTGGATTGAAACCCACCCTAAGTCAGTATGAACCCATCTTAACCTGGTTATGCCTGCAAAGACCCTAATTCCAAATAAGATCACACTTTCAGATACTGGCGATTAGGACTCTGATAAATCTTTTTGTGGGGACCTAATTCAACCCATACACTTCCCATTGTCTTCTCCCTCGCCCTCTGCTAGATTCCCTCTGCATCATTTCAAATAAATGCCATCTTTCAGCTGAGAATTATAAAATGTTCAAAGATGATAGAAGGGGAATTTGATCCCCAGAGCAAGATCCCAGAGTGTCAAGGCTCCATTCTGAACCTGTTTCCCTTCTTTTAATCCACTAATTTTCACAATTTTCACAATTTTTCCCAGAACTTAATGAGTTTTATCTTCCATATTGTGACATATTGATGAAAAATGGAATTAAGCATGACTAAATCTTTGCTAGATCTGACTTCTACAGCTTTCTTCTTAAAAAATAACATATCAAGGAAATATTTATTTTGAAAACTGACAAAGAGAAAAATCTTACATTTACTCAGCACGCGTAATTTCCATGGTCCTGAAAATGATTAAGTATTGCATCCAGTATTTTTTGTGATTAACAGAGTTGTCTTCCATTCTAAATGTTGCTGTTTTTCTTGTCTAAAATTGTATTAGTTAGAGTCATCATACGGAAAGCCAGTATCCTGATATAAATGTTGAGAAAATCATTCACTTTATCCCCTTCATGGCTATTTAAGTATCTTGCACTGATAAGTTTGTATGAAATCTCAAAGTGTGCACAGCCCAAATGATATTAATATTCAGAAGTAAGTCAGCATCAAGTTACTCAAAATCTACGCTGCCCAGGCAGAAGCCTGTATTTCTAAAATAAATTACTTGTAAAATGCAATGTCTCGATGAAATATTCAAGTTTAAACCTATTTGTATTCTCACTTTTAAATACAGACACAAACTCCTGCTTCAGGTTCTCTGGCCATATCTGAAAGTGAGCAGGTGCATTGAATCAATCAGCTGGAGTCGGCAGAGAGAAAAATAATCCCCCATCCAAAGTAAACTGCAGAAATCCATAAATAAAAAACAGAGCTACAGAAAATCTCAGCTACACAGGAAAAGTCTGTACATGTGCATTTAAAGACTTAACTTCTTTTCCCCCTCAGCTTGGAGATTTAAGGGTCCTGTTTTAATAGGCATATATGTATGAACTTGATGTCCACCAAAACCCTGTCTACAGTTGCACCCAAACGTCTGTAGTTTTTAACCAGAGTTACACTTGGGAGCAGAAAATTGTTTACAGAGCAATGAGGGAGGAATTAAAAAATCGTGTTGAATCAGGATTAGCTGTGCGTGTGAGTGGAAGGAGGAGAAAGCCTATTTCCATAAGCTCCTGGCCTCCTCTCCCGGGAAGCCATCCATCTCCCTGCTCCCTGGGACATGCGTGGACCCAATGAAGGAGGGGAAACCCACACAGCAAACCACCCCTGTGTAGGAGTCCCACTGACTGGAGGCACCTGGTGGCTTACTTCCCAATTCAGGTAGTCAAGATGGAAGAGTCATGCCCAAGACCTCTAGGTACCAGAGCTCCACCGAGCCATTTTCAGGTTGCTTTCCTTCTGGAAGATTCACGGCCCTTCAAATCTGAGTGACTCAGCTTCTCAGGCATCTCCCTTTCTTAGGCACATAAACCTTCCCACATGTAAGTGACACACTGCGGCTGTGCTCTCAGATTCTCCCAGCCCAACCTTGCCACTTCTGCAGAGTGAACCTGGCTCATCACTCAATACTTGAGACTCCATGTTTTCACCTTAAAATGGGCTTCATAAGCCTTCCTCTGATTACAACAAAACAGCTTGCAAATATAAACAACAATTTTTATGAACGTCTGTAAATAAGATCAATATCGTGCGGACAAAGCAAGACCCCTTGCTTCATATTTTCTCCTGATCTGCTAATCCGCACTAACGGTAATGGCAGTCTTATGTTACCTGACATTTTCCCCCTAATTTCTGTGATTTTGTTCCTTTGATTTTTCTCTTCCCCATTTCCTGTTTCCTGTCTCATCCTCTTGCCTTTATTTTGGATTCATTGGTCTCATAATATCCAGCTCAAGTCTAGAAACATCAGTTCTATTCACTGACATTCTGAACCATGAGGTAGTTTAGGTAGAAGGAGCCAGCCCAAGGGGACAGCCCAGACAAGGGAGGGCATGAAAATTCTAGATTGAAATGGAAGACAAGAAGATGGTCAAGCACCTAACAGGGGTTCCCAATCTCCCCTATTCCTCAAGCCCCTCTGTCTCCAGACATGCTTAAGGCAAGTCAACAGGCCATCTTTCAGCATTTGTTGTGGATGTTCTCAGAGTCAAGGGCATGACTGCCAATCCCACCACCCCTAGCCAATCCCATTCTCCCCCTTGTTAGCTCCATTTGCAATTATCAGGAGAGAGGGAGAGAGGTTTCTGAAGGAAAACTCAAGACTGGGAGAGAGGGCCATGGCAATGAAGTTTAGCCCACAAAATAGACATAGCATGTGATGTTTCCCTCTCAGAGATCTGATCTGATTTTATTTCACACACACACACACATACATACACACACACACACACACACACACACACACACTCCTCTTTCTAGACTGGAACATAAGTGAGTGTGGAGGTCATAACGTTTTGTGAATGTACAGCTGTGTGTGCACGTCTATATGTCAGAGAGAGAGAGAGGGGAGAGACTACAAGGGAAGGGACTTGATCCTATGGAATAGCTATGCCTATTTTTAACACCTCAGATTCCCTAGGACCTTGATGAATTGTAAGTGCTAGATGGATCGTGAAAAAAGTGAATGATTTGCCCCCAGTATGCCTCCCTTGGATGAGATACTTCTAAGTCCCCAGAGCATCTTCATACTTCTACCCTCCCTACTTCTGCCCTACGAACTCTGCCAAATTTGCCTGGCTGTCTTTTGATCTCTTTTCACTCCCATCTAGACTATGAGTGCCTTGAGCACAGGGACTATATCTTGGTTTCTCTGTCCTCGGCATCATGCCCAGAAACTGGCAAAAACAGAAGCTTGGAATGTCTATTAAATAATAATGTGTACAAGGCCTCAACTATGCTTGTTTGCTCTATCGAGCCATCCAATCCCCCTTCTGTTGATGTCTTTAAGTGGGTTCTTGGTCGAGAGGGGTTTGTTCTAGCCAGTCACTCTGGAGCAGGAGGTCTCCAGCTCATGACCCTGTATCCGTATTCCAGAGATGGTCCCCATCAGCCCTGGCCTGATGAGTTATGATGCACCCAGCAGGATAAAGAGAGCACCACCCCTCCAGGTGCCCCTGTGGATGAGGTGAGCTGAGTCCCTGCTGCTGCCCTCAGCGGGGGATTTTTTTTATCTCCAAATATAATGTGATAAGATGTGATAATAAACACACCACACAGGGAAACAAATCACTCCTCCTAACTGCTGTCTTGCTTGCACTGGTTGCTTTAAAGGCAAGAAACAGATGTGACCCTTTTCAACCACACCACATTTTTAAACCTAAAAGAATAATTGTTAAAATGCTAAGTGATTCTACTCAATGGAGAATATTACCTTTTTTTTTCTCAAAAGGGTCAACAGTGCCTGATTAATATTTTTCAGGTACATGTAAAAGAATAAGAAGAAAGGGGTGCCCGTGCAGCTCAGTAGGCTAAGCGTCTGACTCTTGGTTTCAGCTCAAGTCATGATCTCACTGTGAGTGAGTTCAATCTGCAAACTGGGCTCTACACTGACAGCACAGAGCCTGCATGGGATTCTGTCTCTCTCCCTCTCTTTCTGCTACTCTGCCACTCATTCTCTCTGTCTCTCTCTGTCTCTGTCTCTCTCTCTCTCTCCCTCTCTCTCTCTCTCTCTCTTTCTCTCTCTCTCTGTCTCCCTCTCTCAATAAGTAAATAAATAAAACATTAAAATAAAAAGAAAGAAAGGCAAGAAATCAGGAAAAAAGGAAGGAAGGATGGAAGGAAGGAAGGAAGGAAATAATATAAACCAGAAGGAATAGGAAAAGCTAGTTGTTTCCAAGAAAATTCCTAAAGAAGAGCTCCGAGTCCAAGTCCCTCTCCAGGATGGAACTGAACTATTTTGCCTCAAGCTTTAGGAACATTAAAAAAGTTTTTTAAATAAAAAAAAATTTAAGAAATCAGGCGAGTTCTGACTTCCCTTTTTTTCTGAAGCTCTTCAAGTGTATCTTAGGCCAATTATACAGGTTAACAGGTCATAACAATTTTTGCAAACAGTCCAATTAACACCAAATGCTGGGGGAGGGGGTGCAGGGAAATGAATCCAAAGTACAAAAGAATGGGAAAACAAACAGTGCTCTTGCCACACTCAAATGTTAGCATTATTTATTTAACCATGATACTCCCACTGAAAGAAGCCCCAATTTTTAAAGCATTTTAATGAGCAAGAACCCAATTTCTTCTGGCAAATTTCATCATGAAATAGTCTTGTCTCCTTTAGCCTTAGCCAACTAAAACTAAAATTCAGTGAGCTTCCCCATTTGTTGTACCCAGTCTTACAGAGGAATAAAGAAAGCATCCAGACTTAATTTTGGCAAAGAAGCAGGCTCGTGTGATTTATTAAGATAACCTGAAGTCAAGGCTGTCTTATTCAGGGCTTTGCCACTACAGCAGCATCTGCTACTATCCAAAGTTTTTGGTTTTTGTTTTGTTTTTAATATTTTTAAGTTAATTTCTTAGAAAGAGAAAGCAGGAGAGAGGCAGAAAGAGAGGGAGAGAGAGAATATTAAGCAGGCTCCATGCTCACTGCTCAGCCTGATGTGGGGCTCAGTCCCACAACCCTTGGATACTGACCTGAGCTGATATCAAGAGTCAGACACTTAATGGACCAAGCCACACAGGCTTCCCTGTTTGTTTTAAACGAAGCTTCCCATTCTCAAATCCTAAGTGACAGTTTCATCCCACCAACATTATAGGGCTCAGAGTCCACAGAAGTGTTTCCTACTCAAAATACAATATGCAATTCAGCCCGGAGATCAAAACAATTCCCTGGGGCCAAAAGGGGTCTTCTTGAGCTCTGACACCCCCTCCTTCCATCAAATGCAATCCACAGTTTTCTCCAGCTGACCTGCCACTTCTTCTGTTTAATATAGGTACCAAACTGAAGGTTGCCATTTTCACATTGAGTGTAAATAAATCTATCAGAGCACCACTCGGGGTACTTTGACTAGTGACTTTGCCAACACAGCAAAAAGACTGCCTTTAAATAAGTGAGCTCAGTCCAGAATGTCTTCTACGTGAAGGTTGCCAATGTCAACCCGACTGAGAAGAAGACCCTAAACCCCAATGAAGTTCTTCCAGTTCGTCCTCCTGAAGCTCTTCCATCAGTGGGGCTCTGCTGTGATATAATCGAAATTTCTGTACGTGAAGTAAGTCCTGCCATGTCTCTTCTCGCTGCTGTCAATGTTGTTGCTCCATGCCATCCACACTGGCATGGACCCATCCCTGGATCCAGGTCCTCAGTCTGTCCTGCAAGACATCTGGGAATTGTTGGAGCCCACCAATGTTGGAACACCCCTGCAGCTCTCTGTCCTCTATAATTATCTGCTCCCGGGCTTCTCTCTCCTTCACAGCCTACAAAAGTCTACTTAATGGCTAATCGAGTGATGCCTGTCACATTAGTACCCCTTGCCCTTGTCCTTCATGCCAGCTTGCCTTTAAAGAGACAAGGATAACATAGATGTTTGCTACGCAGAAAGACTACCAGGGTTCAAGCCCAACACCAACAAGACATCACATCCCCTCACATGCCTCATTCCTGACCACACAAAACACAACATGGATGGCCTGACACCTGCTACCTAAGAAACTTGGCAATCCCCCCACATGCCTGCTTAGAGAATGACTTCAGTGCTCAGTGCTCTGTTCTATGCAGGCTTCATAGTCCAAAATGGAAACTAGGGTCTGGCAGAACTCTTTATCCTGTGTTCCTCCTTAAGGGTTTTGGAAAACCTTTGTCTGGAAGTGTAGACAAAGGGGACCAGAGATACCCTGGATCCACAGTAAAGATGAGGCTACACACATCCTTGCTCCTTGAAGGCCCACAGCCCCTGTGTGAAAACAATGCACCCATGACACCTGACTGTGGCCAGTCCCAGCTCTTCATTCATTAATCTACTCCCTGATCTGCAGTATAAAACATTTCACGAATGTTAGCATCCATGATGGGAACGAACCTCCCATCCTGCCTATTTGGAAGTCCTTCCCTAGTCCAATCCATGCAAGATAACCACCCTTTGTCCATGCTTCCATTCCCACACTCCACCACACTATACATACACCCTATATAAACACAACCTGTCCTGTTGATTTCCCACAAGAGCATGTAAATTTTGTGTGGTCTCACTCTTGCCTTCCTTTTTCCCCCACTTCCTTCCTTTCCTTCAGTTATTCGGTAAGTGAAAATAGACTGCTCTGCTACCACATGCTAGGCACCCTTTGGGACATTGGAATAAAGTAGAGGAAAAAGCAGATGGGCTTTGCCCTCATGAAACTAATAGTTAGCAGACAGGAGAGCAGAGTATGGTAAAAAGAGATTGAACTACAGACTCATAAAAATATAAATATAAATCTAATTCCTAATTCCACAATTTAAGAAAGCAGCATTGGGCAGATTACATAACATCCTTCTTTCTCAGCTTCTTTTTTTTTTTTTTTTAGTTAGTTAATATGCAGTGCAATATTGGTTTCAGGAGTGCAATTCAGTGAGTCATCACTTACATACAACACCCAGTATTTACCACAACAAATGCTCTCCTTAGTACTCATCACCCATTTAGCCCACCCACCTGTCTCCATCAACCATCAGTTTGTTCTCTGTCTTTAAGAGTCTCTTATGGTCTCTCCTTTTCTCCCCTCATCTCCATGTGTTCGTCTGTTTTGTTTCTTAAATTCCACCTATAAGTGAAATCCTATGGTATTTGTCTTTCTCTGATTGACCTATTTCACTTAGCGTAATACATTCTAGTTCCATCCACATCACTGCAAGTGGCAAGATTTCAATCTTTTTTTTTTTTATCTCTGAGTACTACTTCATTGTATATATACCACATCTTCTTTGTCCTTTCATCAGTTGATAAACATTTGGGCTCTTTCCATAATTTGGCTATTGTTGATAATGTTATTATAAACATTGGGATACATATACCCCTTCAAATCTGTAGTTTTGTATCCTTTGGGTAAATGGTAGTGTTGTTGTTGGATCGTAGAGTAGTTCTATTTTTAGTTTTTTGAGGAACTTCCGTCCATACTGTTTTCTAGAGTGGCTGCACCAGTTTGCATTCCCACCAACAGTACAAAAATGTTCCTCTTTCTCCACATTCTTACATCTGTTGTTGCCTGAGTTTTTAATATTAGACATTCTGACAGGTGTGAGGTGGTATCTCATCATGGTTTTGTCTGTATTTCCCTGATGATAAGCAATGTTGAGCATCTTTTCATGTGCCTGTTAGCCATCGGGATGTTTTCTTTGGAAAAATGTCTATTCATGTTTTCTGCCCATTTATTAACTGGGGTATTAGTTTTCTGGATGTTGAGTTTGATATGTTCTTTATAGACTTTGGATACTAACCCTTTATCAGATATGCCATTTACAAATATCTTCTCCCATTCTGTAGGTTTCTTTTTTAGTTTTGTTGATTCTCAGATTCTTGATAAACTAAGAATAATTGTGTGTACTCTATAAGGTTATGAGGATTAAGTTGAATAATGCTTGTAAAGCACCTGGCACATATCAGGTGTTCATTAAGTGTAACTATTTTCATCATTATGTTCATTGTATTTTGGAAATAATAGGCATGCTTTACTAATATGTGCCTATCAATGTCATGTATCAATTACATGGGTAAATATTAACAAATTTATATATTGTTTTAAATAAGCTTAATTTCTTCTTATATTATTAGTTAAGTATATACATACGTACTATATATATACGTTCTAATATGTTTGTCAATACCACAATAAATAATTTTGTGTGCCTTTTGAGCAAACACTCCACTTTGAAGATCATTGGTCAAAAGTATTTGAGATTATTTATGTGTGTGATTTCACAGGAAAAATCTACTTTCCAAAAGTCCATGCTTCCCATAACTTCCTTAGGAGTGTCTTGTTGATAAGAGTATTGCACAATTCACAGAGAAAAAACTGAAATGGAATGACCAACACACATTTGAAAAGAAGCTCAATCTCATTAGAAATCAGGGAAATGCAAATTAAAATGACAAGATACTCTTTCTCAATCAACAGATTGGCAAATATGAAAAAACCCTGAAGGGGCACCTGGGTGGCTCAGTCAGTTACACGACAGGTTTTGACTCAGGTTATGATCTCGTAGTCCATGAGTTCGAGCCCCACATCAGGCTCTGTGCTGACATCTTAGAGCTTAGAGCCTGCTTCAGATTCTGTGTCTCCCTCTCTCTCTCTTCTCCTCCCCGTTCACACTCTTTCTTTCTCTCTCTCAAAAATAAATGAACATTAAAAAAATAATTTAAAAAACCCTGAAATACCAAGTGTCAGCATGGGTGCATGAAATGGGCATTTGCATATATTGCTAGTGGGTGTGGCAAATAAATGGCTATATCTTCTATTAGAACCTTTCTCGATTTCTGCTAAAGCTGAAATTGTCAACTCTGTGTGCCCAAGAAATTACACTGTTAGGAGAAGGGCTTATTCATTTGACAATCTCATGATGTGTATATTTGTATATATGTACATAGTAATATATGTATTATATATAAGTATAATATATAAATGAGGAATGCATAATATAATTAATGTATCACATATTTTATATTCCACATCTATTATATATTATACTCATTATGTTATATTATGTTATGTGATAGTGTGTATGATAAATAGATGCCAGGGTTGCCAAGGAAATCAATTATATTGAAAATATCCATAAATGCTAAAACAGCAAATTTTTGAGATTGTAATCTATGTGTCCTTTTTTAACCCATTAACATAAAAACCTAGTCATATTCTCATAATTCCTGTAATTCTGAAGTACTGATGCTCATCAGTGATATTTGAGCCACCTTCAACAACTTAATGTCATCTGAAACTGTTCCCATTGGTGTCAAAGTCTCAACATTGCTAATGCTACTAGTCTGTGGTCTACATTCACCGTCAAAAGAAATGGCAAAGGTCAATAAAAATAAAAATTAACTTTTTTCTCTTTCAAATCCCAAACACCTTAATTCTATAACTTGCCCTGTAGAAAGTCCTCCCACACATTTACAAGAAGACATAGTCAAGGATGAGCATTCCAGCATGGTTGGTAATAGCTAAAGATGAAAAATAACAGAAGAGTGGATAAATGACATGCAGATCTATAAATGGGATGTTATAAAGCAAGTAAGAGAGATTAAATATATGCAGAGCTCTCAAATATGTTACTGAGTATATAAAGCAAGGTGCAAGACAAAGTCACCATGTTCTTCCATTTATGTACATTGTTAAAATATGACACAAAACAATGCTGTTTACTGTTCACTGAAAAAAATCGTTGCCATGGATTTGCATAAAAGGGCATGGTAAAGCATGGGCTAAAATAACTCACACAAAACACCTGCTAATTATTACTTCAGGGGGAAAGGGAGGAAAATGGAGCGAGGTAGAATAAAAACATGACCTCAACTTGTATACTTGCATGTATTTCAGATGATAGACAGATAGATGGATGGATGGATAGATAGAGATGAGGATAGATTGATAGATGATAGTTAGGTGGTAGGTGGATGGATAGATAGACAGGTAGATAGATAGATATGATTATGATGATGATAGATAAACAGGTAGATAGATAACAGATGATAGATAGATAGATAGATAGATAGATAGATAGATAGATAGATGATATATGACAGGTGGATGGATAGAAGATATACAGATATATAGATGATACATAAATAATAGATGATGATGATGATGAAGATAGATGATAGATAATAGATGATAGACAGATTATAGCTAAATAGATTGAAAAATAGAAAAATAGATGAGAGAGAAAGAAAAAGAGAGAGGGAGAATACAAAGAAACATAGATGTGAGTTTTTTAACCATTTTACAATTTGCCCTTTGGTGTTTCAGCAAAAATTTTACAATTTCCAAAATGTGAAATATCTATAGGTGTGTGTGTTCATATGTGTGTGTGTATATATATATATATGTAGATGTATGCATGTTTTTCTCTTCATTGAGAGTTCCAAGAAGAGCCTCCCCTTTGGCAATAATTTTTCAATTTTAAGACTGTGCTTATACAATAACCCAGGGCTTTTTTAAATTCCAGAATCAATCATAAAGGAAGAAAATGAAAATAACTGTGCAAAGTTGATTCACTTGCCATTCTGTTTTTCAATAATCCTGAAATAATTTTCAGAAGAATATTAGAAACCAGAATTATTGGCATTTCATCAGGTTTAATTTTTTAAACCTATGGTAAGTTAGTTGCATCTTTAATAAAAATTGTTGCTATATGGCAGGGTGTGAAGATTCAAGTTAGAAGGAAAATAAAAGACCTTCATTAATGACAGTGCATCAGAAATGGCAGGTTGGGTTTTATTAAGAATTTATTTGTAATTTTGTAAATGGCATCAACCTTGAGAGATGGTGTGGTGAGCCCCCTGGTCTATCACCGCCACAGTGCAAGGCAGTGCCTCCCTTTGAATTGCTCTCATTACTTTGCTTCAAAGCAGAATTTGGTGCCTGCTGTTGCAAAGGTTGATCACAAATGTCTCAGAAACCACACAAGACAATGCGGGTGAGGGATAAATCTTTGGAATGAAACAACATGGGGAGATTATGTAAAAGCTATTTCCAGTCCAGAAAAAGAATAAATCTGAATAGAGAAAGCTGGCTCTGGGTGGAACATTACACGCAGTGTCCATGCTGCTGGTATAAGACATTCTGGTGGGCTTATAAATCGTGGTGGCCGCTAGATGTGTCCGTCTTTTGCAATGCACGGGTTCATAAAATCCAAGTGTCAGAGATCTTAAATACCACATGATCCTTTGCATGTCTCTAACCCCTGAATTAAGTCAGTGATGTTGTTGTTGTTGATGATGATGATGGTGGTGGTGATACTAATTAAAACTGCAATGTGCCAGGCACTGCTGAAGGGCCTTCCACCCCTTCAAAGACTTGGCCAAGAGGCCATTTAGTCTCTACTTGCATGTCTTCAATGACAGGGAACTCATTTTCTCCATTTCTTTGTTGGAGAGCTATGGCTGGACAGCTTCATATCAGACTGCAGATGGTGTCCCTTCATTTCCACCTACTGGCCCTAGTTCTGTCCTTAAAAATGGAAACACTCTTGTATGATGCCTCTTAGGATATTTGAAGGCAGCTTTCATGCCTTCTCCAAGATCTCCCTCTGTAATTACTATCCCCAGTGATGATGCTGGTGCTAATACTGAGTTCCCTACAGGTCCTATCACTATCTCCTGAGTCTCCAGTGAATTGCAGTTGGCCACGTCTTTTAAAGTACTAATGCCAAAGACAATAACCTTGATGTGCTCTGGTCAACAGCACAATCACTGTATTTGAATTCATGCAGCCTGACTTCAGTTTTGTGTTCTTGGAGGCATGGAAGTTTCCATCAATATGTAGAGATCACATGAAAGATGATGATGGGTCAGACACTGGAAAATGCAGTTAGGGCTCCCGAGATGCCACCCTAGCTTCTCTGGACATGACCCTGGAGGCACAGAGCTCCACTGCCTTTCATGACAAGACAGTAACAGCATCATCAACATCATCTTCCTATCAGTCTTGGGAAAAGTGCAAAGGAGGCCAGGGAGATAAAACTGGAAACCAGGAGTGTTTATGCCAGCTCTAGAAGAAGTCAAGAGAGAGGGTACATTCAGGGTGCATCAGAATACAGCCTCCCCTGGATCTCCTAAGGGGGTTCAGACTTCTGCATCCTGAGAACCTGGGCTCCTGAGACACAGGAGGAGGAGCTGACAAGACCCACAATGATGAGATTCAGTGATAAAGGCAGGGACAGCTTGCAGATGAAGCCAGAACATCTGCCCCTGGAAACTGGACAAGAGAGGATGTTAATTCAAAAACTAAGGCAGCACAGGAAGAGAAACAGGGCAGGGGACGCAGAGAGAAAATGACTTTTCTTTTTCCATTCAGAGTTTGCAGTGTCTGTGGGACTTCCGTGAAGAGATACCCAGCAGATGCTTAGAAAATGAAGCTGAGACTCAGCTAGGTGACATCTATTTTGGGGTGAACTTTTTTCAAATCTATTGAATCCATCCTGTATATTTTTTGTACATAAGTTTAAAATAACATCCTTGTACTATTTAAATTCAAATTCTCATTTAGGATGAAGGCTTTAAAAAAAAACAACAAAACACCTGTTTTAGTCAGATGCTAAAAGAACTAATATAAACTCACTTTTGAGTTAAACTTTTAAATAACTTTCTAGTTAAAAAAAAAAAAACAACACCTCCTTCCAGGAGCACAAGTGTTTATACACAACAGGCAGTTGACGAAGGCGGGTATTGAAATATCAGTGTGTTTTTTCACAGGTACTGAAAAATAAATACAAGTCATGAGAAAAGTAATGAATCGACTTGAAAACCCAGTGGGATGTTAACCTTCCAGAGTAATAATAGCACACTCTCTGTCAGGGCAGACTGCACGTCAGAAAGGTATTTGCACCCAACTTTGTTCCCATGGAAAGTCTAGAAGTACCCAGTAATAAGAGCTGCTGGCAGGATCCTGACAATCTTTAAAACATATCTACCCTCTGAAAGAGCTTGTCACACCAGAGTTATCTCTTCTACAGACAGCTGTTGAGAATGCCGATGGGTGCAGGCTGTGCAGAGGAGAAACCTGGAGTGATCCAGAAGGAAGAGGAGAGGGTGGGAACCACAGTTGAGGCTGACACCGCCCCCATTCTGAAATGCTGGGGCCAATCGGGCCAGCACTGTAATCTCTATGATTTAGAGACAGGAGCACTTCGGGCTTTTAATTTTTCTTTGCTTTGAAAAACGATGCAAAGATATGTTTCTGGATGGGACAGGTGGTGTTGACTGTTTGGGAAGTGATCTGAATTTTGTCACTCACTTTTGCAAGGTGGCTCCTCATGCACTTGGGTTCTTGAGGATTGTCTTTAGTGGCTGGCCACATCAGGTCCCTGGGGTCAGGCTGACTCAGATGGCAGGATCTGAACCTTGTTAATCTCCACAGCAGCAGCATCCAGCATGGGGCCTGGCACAATGTAGTTGCTCAAGAAATGTCTGTTGAATGGATGAATGGATGGATGGACGGATGGATGGATGGGGCAATGGTTGGATGGATGAAGGGATGGGTTGATGATGGATGGATGGATGGACAGTTGGATGATGGATGGATGAATGAGTCAATGGATGGAAGGATGGATGGATGATGAATGAATGGGTAGATGGATGGATGATTGGATAGATGGATAAAATGAGATGCATTAGAAAATATTCCAGAATGGTCAAAATATTCAAGTGTAGAAAAGATCTGAGTTGGCTGAGGAGCAGCCTGAGATGAAGGAGGTGTGAAAAGACAATCATAGACTCTAGGGAGTAACTAAGCATGACAGTTAGACAACAGGGCCAGGAGCGACAACTGTCCAGGGAAATGACATTGCCCAAGTCTGTTATTTACACCCCTGTCATATCCCCCTCGACTTCTTCCTGCAATAATCTAAAACACAGAAAATAATGTTAAGGTCAGTGAATGAGTTAGACCAATGGGGACTTTTGTGAGCCATCCTGGGTGCCAAGGGCTTGGCAAAATTTTTATTTAGCTCTTACCACCACCCTGCAAAGGTTGTAGTATCAAGGTTACTAGTTCACAAAAAAAGAAATCAGACAGATGATCAGAAAGACAGAGAACAGAAGCTCAGAGAATTATCACTGTCACTGGGCTTGACCATCGGCCCACATAAGCCAATGCATAACTCAAGGGACAAGACTAAAGATTAATCTTCCTGGTCCACCCTTGCTCTGACACCACTGAGAGAGTGAGCCCACCTAGCCAAGATTAGCAAGGGACCCCCTACAGCTACCCTTGGGGAGTTCCTAGGACAGAAGTCCAAGATGTGGCCAAAGCAGGGAGACAGGCACCTGTCTCATCTTTACCCCCACACAGCTTTGAGTGGTAACCTCATTACCACCTCCCTTTCCCTTCCTCTGCCATCAGTCTCCTTGCTCTTGGCATGGGGTGGGGGTGTTAGAGTTGTCAAGAAAGTGGCCTATGACTCTTCTTTTAGCTGTAAAATAGGAATATTAACTAATAGCATCCCCACTCCATGCCCAGAGGTTTCATGAGTAATCATGGATTGACACAGGTATCTGTACTATTCACATAGTACACAGCACATTATACAGTCAAAATGGGTCAGGTGTATCCGCATTGCTATTGCTTTTCTCCCTTTTTTCTAGTTCTTACGAGACTGTAACACTCAGAAAACAAGTGGGTCAAAAGTCAAAGGTACCCAATGGTCCCATGACAGGTCCTGGAAGGCGTGGTCTCCAGTAGTTGGCCGAAAAGGACTAGAAGGTCCTTGTAACAGTTCATCCTGGAAATGATAGCTTTGCATTCATCCTGTGTGCTTGCTGAGTCTAAGCCTGAACTGGGGACAATGAAAAGGGTGTGTTTTGGGTACACAGAGACTCCTTCCATGACCCTACTAGATCTGTCCCATATGACATGGTGGGCTAAAGGCCGGATCCTGAAGCCTTGAGCAGCTGGACAATATCAGTCAAGCAATGGGTTTTTCCAGCCCACAATGTCCTTGCTTGCAAAATACACTCTAGTAGGTAACACTTACCTGGCAGGTCACTGAGAGAAGAAAACAGTGCATGGATGTAAAACACTCAGAAGATTAACTGTCATGTCCTTGAAAAAGTCCATGAAATAGCCCATGCAAAACACAGGACAGTATTCAATAGTCTCTCATGATTTGTGTCCCTCACTCTCCCCAGCTCTCTCTCCCTCTTCCTCTCCCTATGGTCCTCTGTTAGGTTCTCCTGTTAGACCTATGAATGCAAACATATGGTATCTGTCCTTCTCTGCTTGACTTATAAAATGAACCATGGACTGAAGAGGGAGGAGGAGGGAGGGGGAGGGAGGGAATGGGGTTATGGTCATGGTGGGGGGCACTTGTGGGGAGAAACAGTGGGTATATTATGGAAACCAATTTGAAAATAAACTATTAAAAAAACACACAGGACAGAGAGAATGATGTAGTGCTGAATTTAAAAAAAAAAAAAGAAAAGAGGAAGGAAGGTGTCTGGAATTATTGGGCATGTTCAGTGGGGGCCAGCTGGAAGCCATGAATAGTAACAAAGCCAAAGTTAAAAGGCATGTAAATGAGAAGAAAGGAGATGGATATGGTGGGGAAGGATGGTATGAGCACCAGAGACACTTGGGTCTACATAGGAAGCATTGAGGAGCAACGCTGACCCTGAAAAACAATAGAGTCAGTGGTGTGGTGATGAGGTCTTTCAGAATTCAGATGAAGAAAACTAAAACAAAAACAAAAAGCCCACAAAGAATGGAAAATAATGAGGTAGAAGATGAGAGAATGTAATGAGAACCATAAAAATGTCAAATATGTTAAGGAAAGGTGGTCATGAGTAAGAAGTTAGAATAACTGGAACAGAAGTAACAACTGATTTCAAAGAGTCCAGGGCATTGTAATAAAAAAAAAAGTGGGCTTTGTTTAGAGGAGGAAAACAATCAAGGAGAAGAGAAGTAAATACTAACAAAATCGATGGATTATAAGGAGAAAGAAAAACGTAAGTCCTACAAGTATCTAAGTTTTATACAATACAGATCACTTAAGAAGAAATAAAATTCAGGTAGAGTAGACCTTATTTGAAATTAAGTGACAGGAAATAATGAAGCAACAGCTCCAGAAGTTTAGGAGATAGAAATTATACCTCAAGAAATTCAACGTAGCAAAATTCTCTTCCATGTGTGAATGCAGAAGAAAGTCATTTATTCTCAGCTAGACAAGAGGTCTGAACATATAACGATATAAACCTATCTCCAAAAGTTTAACTGAATATGTAAGCAATCAATCATGGAAATGAATCAAAATTAAGAACTGAATGATAGTATTTAAGAATGGGCAATGATTATGAAAGCCAATAAAACATAGAGTTGCATACAAACTGTTTCTGATTTTGGTTACAGACATAACAAGACTATATGTATAGTTTTTTTAATTAATTTATTTATTTATTTTAATAGTTTATTGTCAAGTTGGTTTCCATATAACACCCAGTGTTCTTCCCCACAAATGTCCTCTTCCATCACCACCACCTCTTTCCCCTCTCCCCCGTCCCCTTCAACCCTTGGTTCATTTTCAGTATTCAACAGTCTCTCAGGTTTTGTGTCCCTCTCTCTCCCCAAGTCTCTTTCCCTCTTCCCCTCCCTCTGGTCCTCTATTAGGTGTCTCCTGTTCTCCTGTTAGACCTATGAGTGCAAACATACGGTATCTGTCCTTCTCTGCCTGGCTTATTTTGCTTAGCATGACACCCTCGAGGTCCATTCACTTTGCTACAAATGGCCAGATTTCATTCTTTCTCATTGCCATGTAATACTCCATTGTGTATATAGACCACATCTTCTTGATCCACTCATCACGTGATGGATATTTAGACTCTTTCCTTGATTTGGCTATTGTTGACAGTGCTGCTATGAACATTGGGGTACATGTGCCTCTGTGTATCAGCACTTCTTTACCCTTGGGTAAATCCCTAGCAGTGTTTTGTTGGTTGCAAAGAATACAAGGTGCCAGAGACACCACTATAAACATGAATTCTACAGAGAACACAATGACTCTAAACCCACATTTTTCAATAATAACACTGAATGTCAATGGACTGAATGCTCCAACCAAAAGACACAGGGTAGCAGAATGGATAAAAAAACAAAATGCATCTATTTGCTGTCTACAAGAGACTCATTTTAGACCTGAAGATACCTTCAGGTTGAAAGTAAAGGGATGGAGAAATATCTATCATGCGATGGAGAAATATCTATCATGCGACTGGAAGCCAAAAGAACGCAGGAGTAGCCACACTTATATTAGACAAACTGGACTTTAAAGT